>NC_137870.1:40554367-40586939 GCF_963924005.1 Protomyctophum bolini | reverse complement strand
TGATCATGTACAGTATATATCTGATGAGGTTTGATACGTCTGTTCTGGTCCCATGTGGCTGTGGCCCTCCTGCACCCTTAACTTGTGTAATGTAACGTTTGAATGCATTTTATGCTCATCATTCTGTTGTTCTCATTGTTTTATGTCTAAAATATAAAATGCGTAAAACATGTTTATGAACTGTGTGTCAGGGGATAAACAGATATGTATATAATGTGGCATCACCAGGCTTTCCAATCCGCTCTACCTGTGGGAAGCCTTGCCATTCCATTACACTTTTAACCCAAGTGCCATCTGATCTAAAGACCACCTATTCCAAAAATCTGGTAAGTTCCACACTATATGCACCATTACAGACAATTTCCGTATTCCCTGATTGTCTCTAGACATGGATCTGGCAGAGCGAATTGATCCCAGTCTATATGCAGCCACCAACGAGGCAATCTGTATTTGACTGTGCATGACTGTCTGGCTGTCGCCAGCCTTGGAAACCCAGACGTTTTTATTTCCAGGAAGAAATAGGCTGTTGCTGACCTTGTCAGTGAAGTGCAGGCTGTCCCACAGTGACAGGTGTTGCAGAACGACAACAGGCTGGTAGGCTCTCCTTTCCTGGACGGAAGGAAGCTCAGGGAGAGGCTCAACTAGAAACACAAGCATGCAAAAGCTTAGTGAGTAATGAGTTGATATGATTGACAGACAGACAGACAGACAGACAGACAGACAGACAGACAGACAGACAGACAGACAGACAGACAGACAGACAGACAGACAGACAGACAGACAGACAGACAGACAGACAGACAGACAGACAGACAGACAGGCAGACAGAGGCCTTTACTGTGATATTGGCTGAATAAATTCCTCAAGAGCTGATATTTTGGAGTGTAGTCACCAGCCTCTGATAATGGAGCGTCATAATCTGAAACACACAAAACATCAAAAATATTGTTAAATGGTGCATTAATATAGCGCTTTTATCCAAAGCACTTTACATATAGTGCATTACATTCACACACCAATGGCAGGAGCACCAATGGAGGAAACCATGCAAGGCACCAACCTGCACATCAGGAGCAATTTAGGGGTTCAGTGTCTTGCTCAAGGACACTTCGACAATCAACACTAACTCAAACTCTGGGGGAGCCCGGGATCGAACTGGGAACCTCACGGAATTCCCATCCAGTCGTTCTACCGACCACACTACCCCTGAGCCAGTGCTGTGTTCATTAAAATATTTAATAGCGGTAATCATGATGACATTGAACATGTGTGAATAATCATACAAATGTACCCAAACAAAACAATAACACAACACAACATAACATAACAATAAAACTATTGTAGGGATACCTATACAGTACCTACCATAACTGCTGACCTGAGGTTTGTAGGTGCCGACGTCCATTGCACCATTCATAAAGCCAAAGCTTGTTCCACCATGGAACATGTAGAGATTAATGGAGACGCCTCTCTCTAGGATCTCTGTAACAACAGCTAACATGTCTGTCAGACAGAGGCAGATATGCAAGCCCTGATTTAGTAAACAAAATAATTCACAAGAGAGAATGCTATACCTTGAGATAATGGCAATGGTGTACTGTGGTTGTAGGCATAAGGCAGAAGTAAGAGTTCTATAGATCAGAATACCAATACCAATTGCTCACAGTTTAGCATGTGTAGTATTGTGATTAGATACCATACCACAAAAACTACAAGTAGCAGGGGTCATAAATGAAAAACAAAACAGGGCTGTGTAAGAAAATTAAATTAGGTTACTCTTCCCTCCCTGAACATCCTCAAAGTGTCTCTTCAGAAAGGCACTTTTTTGTCTTAAACCTCCTGCAGCTCCAGTGTATCTACACAAGAGTGTCCGACACTTTGTCCAAGGTGCCAATTGAACGAAACAGGGCCATTTTGAAAAAGACAATGCGTGCTCAGCAAACACTTTCCCTACATAATTGCCCAGACATTGTGTAAGAAGTACTCCTGCTGGCCTTTCTGTGCATTCTCATTCTGCGTCTCCCTCTCCGTTTTCCTGGTAATCTGTCTCAATAAAGGAGGAAAGAAAAACAGCTAAGGGAATGGGCAGTCTGCTCTGCATGGGTACACAATACACATACCCTCTGCATGGAAAACATGGTGGTGTTCTCCCCAAACGTCAAACCAGCCAGACCAATACTCCATCACCATGAGCGGTTTCTCGGGCTACATGAAACATGAGGCGGGAAAAAGTGAAGATACATTTAGAATGAGAGACTGGTAACTAGATAAAGTGCCCCTCAGGGCACAGGTCTCCACCAGGCCAGGTCAGGTTGTGGCCTCCTGGTGGCGCTATAATAGGCCAATGTGAAAAGGGTGCCATTTGTTCTTACACCATTGATGGCAATTGGATGATTTGAGGCATTTTGTTCCAAAAATGTGTTTCGCAAAAATCCACCTGTTGGTGGCACTATAACAGGCCGATGTGAAATGGGTGGGAAATATTCCTCAGCCTAGTAGGAAAGTCTGTGAAAGATTTCACAAATTGCACGCTGCGTTCATCAAAATTGTACTTAAGTGCAGTACTTAAGTAAAAGTACTTAGTTACTTTCCACCACTGCAAAATGGTAACTAGTAGCAACAGTAATGGGCGCAAAGGTTAGACAGCCACTATGTAACCATGTAATAGACCCGTCACCCTACACTTACCTGCATATCAGCTAGGTATGGTATGGCTCCAAAGGACAGTCGCTGAAGGTTTATTGTTTTTAGAACTAAAATGAAGAAAATTTAATTAAGGGACAAACTAGAAGCATACTACTATACATACTATACATGCAGTATGAATCAGGAACATTTAGTTTCAAAGCTTCAGCAGATATCAATAGTTTTCAAAACTCATCAGGTTTTCAATACCTCCCTCCGCTCCACCACATCTCAAACCCTCCCAGTTGTCAGAAGTCAGCAGAAGCTCATTGATCGCTCTGGACTGTAGGCACTGCAGGCAAATTAAAAGCATGTGCGGGGAGAAAGAGAGAGAGAGAGGGGGGAGGGAGAGAGGATCAATGAGGATTTTACTTTATTAATAAACACAAATATTCTACATATTATAATGCAGTTGCAATATCACTGCAATGTTTCTAACAGGTATGTGCAACAATATACTGTAAATTAAATGCATCATCTCATCACATCATACTCATGCATCAATACGGTTCTGCTCTTTTCATTTATTTATTGTCCTTATGTGTATATTCATCTTCAAATTCTGAATCTCACGGAAAATACACTCTTCAAAATACATGCATTATACCATAGGAACTGGAGAGTCTGGAGTGTTATGTCAGATTGTCAGGGAGTGAAGTAAATAATCTTACATCTTTTATAAAATCCATGTATTTCTCATCTTTGGCAAATGAGCCATACTCATTCTCCACTTGAACTGCAATGATGGGTCCACCTTCCTCAAACTAGAAAAACATAAGAACATTATGCAGCTAGTCAGTAGACAGAGACAGACAGACAGACAGGCAGGCAGGCAGGCAGGCAGGCAGGCAGGCAGGCAGGCAGGCAGGCAGGCAGGCAGGCAGGCAGGCAGGCAGACAGACAGACAGACAGACAGACAGACAGACAGACAGACAGACAGACAGACAGACAGACAGACAGACAGACAGACAGACAGACAGACAGACAGACAGACAGACAGACAGACAGACAGGATGTATGGATACATAGATACATAGAGTAGTAGCGCTTCATTACATTCCTGGATGACTATTTCAACTTACCATCAGAGGTCTTATAAGTGGGATGAGCTTGTCAAAATAGGAATTAACAGCAGTTACAAATCCAGGGTAAGTTGTCCTCAACTGCATGTTTTCATCTTGTAATAACCAACTGCAAAACAGAATAACAAAGAACATAATTAATAGTTAAATAAAACAATATAGTTATGTTGGCTATATCCGTAGATTCTAATGTTTCTCACAGTTAAATTACTCAGGATTTATTTTGCACTGGATAACGCTAATTAAAACTATAGATTGTGAATATCCTTCTTTGATTGTTGTATTCCCAAGGAAAGTCAAGGAAAGAGTAGATCTCATGTCAACACATATTTTACCTATAGAGCAGTCGTTTTCAAACCCTTTCATGTCAAGGACTCCCACATTAATATGCATTTGGCTGCAGGCTCCATCTGAAAATATTGTGTGACCTGACCCCCATACAAGATTTGTGTTGCTAAGATGTTTTTAAAAACATTAAAATCTCTTCAAAACATAATTTTGCTGCATGGGGACTCCATGGAACCCCCTCAAGGACCCGTGGGGATCCATGCACCTCTTTGAGAACCAATGATGACCTAAGAGTATACCTGGGCAGCCCACCTAAGTCCCACTCAGCACAGATGTACGGTCCAGGACGCAGAATGACCCACAGACCCAAATCTGCTGCTAGACAGATAAAGGCCCTGAAAGAAGAGACAATACAATAGATACAAATAAAAAAAACACAGCATTCTGTGGTATTTAAGAATTGTACAGTGTGAGAATATAGCCTTACTTTAGGTCCAACTGATCCTGAAAATTGAATACCCCTTTCTCAGGCTCATGCAGGTTCCATGGCACATATCTGAAAAAGGATCAAAAAGGCCTAACAGCATGCACATCAATACTAAAACACAGATGCTGCACTGAGGCCACACATGAAAAAATAACATTAAATTCAAAGTTTGAATCCAGGTGGTTATACAGACTCTACATAATTTTTTGAGGGTTTGAATTTCACACCCTCATCTCCCACAAGAGAAACCAGACATGCTCTCACCTGTTGGCAATTAAATGGAGGCTTCTGTTCCTCAGGCAGGGCTACTCTGCTTGCTACTGTATGTTGCTTTTGAACTTTGGTACTTTGTGATGAATGAGAAGCTTCGCTATAGTTTCATAAAGCAATCAATAATCCAATGTTTAAAAAATGCTGGTTTGAAATACATAAATAGATACTTTGCATCAGAGCTACGAGTGTGCAGCTGCTCTCTCTGTCTTCCTATGTGTATTCATGGCCACCAAAAACAACAATTGTTAGTCTGTTATTCTAGGTACAGTCGGAGTGCAGTAGGGTCCCTACGTTGTGAGAGTATTGAGGCCACAGGCTTTCATCTTCAGCAGCCGGTCCTCCCAGTAGGCTCTGGGGACACGGAAGTAGTGGATGGAGCCTCCCAGAATGCGGAAAGGTTCACCTTCCAGGGTGAACTGTGAGGAGTTGGCCCTCAGACCCTCCATGTGGCTCATTCTCCTCACTTCACAGGGATGTCTGGAAGGGAACAAAAATATGTTTACATCTTTGTGTTTGAACTATTAGTTCTTAATAGCCAATAGTTTCTAAGGTACGTAGGCTATAGTGAACACACAACATTTCAGCCCATCTGTCCGGGTTTGTGTGAATACAAACATTGGCTGATGATTGGCTGATCAGATCACCCCATAGCGATGATTTGATTGGCTGAGCAAAATGTATATTGAAGATAAAAGTGAAGATGCCAAAAGTGATTTGTTATGATTTGATTGGCTGAGCACGGAATGTGATGTATGATGATGATTGTGAATGGCCTGAATGAGATGATGTTTGATGATGAGAGCGGAGAGCGCCCCTCACTTCACACGAGTGTGATTTTCTGTACATGTCATAACTCATGACAAAACTTTGTGATTTTGTGTAGATAGAATGATGCAGTACAGAGACAACTTATGTCCAATTATTTACTGAGTCTAGAGCTAGGTTACTATATCAGTGTTGGTTACAACCTGTAGCCATGGAAGTATAAAGAACAGTTATGTTAGTGCAAGGCCGCACTGGAGCTGTTGTGTACTAAGCCTATACAGACTTTCAGAAAATTAACAATACAAATATACAATTAAAGACAACCTACCAAATGTTAGCACGTAGGATGTCCCAAACCACGGCCACAGAAAACCAACAGCATCTACACGGCGTCGGCTACTGTCAATCAATACTGTATCTTGGGTGGAGTTGGGGAACATTTGACCAGATGACCGGTGCTGCATGGCCTGCTGGGAGGCCTAGAATAGCCTACCGTGGATAAAGGAAACTATTGTTGATTTGGAACGACACGTTCAACATAAAGGCACCCTCTGTGACGTGTGTGTGTGTGTGTGTGTGTGTGTGTGTGTGTGTGTGTGTGCGTGTGCGTGTGCGTGTGAGAGTCAGAGGGTATGGAGGGGGGAGCGACACCCTCTGTGACGGTGTGTGTGTGTGTGTGTGTGTGTGTGTGCGTGTGCGTGTGAGAGAGAGAGAGAGGGGGGGTGGGGGGAGAGAGAGAGGTGGGGAGTTAAGGGGGGGGAGAGAGAGAGAGAGAGAGAGAGAGAGAGAGAGAGAGAGAGAGAGAGAGAGAGATAGTCATTTGCTGCCACCTGTGGGATATTGATATAATTACACCCTTCACTTTCAGCTGTAGCACACACCGAGTCCGTGCATTTGACATAAGAAGTCATTGCTGTGGTAAGCAAGCGTGCTGACGACCAGGACTTACTTATATAATAAGACTGACTTAATGTCTATATAATATTAACTTTATCTTTAGTAATTACTATTATATTATATTTATATGACTATTATTATATACTACAGCTACATTACATACTATAATTACTTAGTTGCTGCAGCTGCTGCGGTCCTGACGTCACAACAACTTCAACTCAGGAAGCTCATCGATGGTTGTTCGCTTGTCTCTAAAGCAACGATATGCCATTATACTATGTTTTACCATCGCTGCCGGGATCATCGTGTATGAATTGACAAGGTAAGACAAACACTTGCAGCATTGCAAGGTTCACTTCTTAAGGGAATACAAAGTTCGACAGATGTAAACAACGCGTGTCAAACTCAAGCCCACCACAACACAAGAACACATGCACTCACTGCCATGGGCTGTAGCCATGCCTCAAGTTGTGGGAAAAGGACATAATTATCAGGTCATATCAGGACAGGACACTGACTGAACCTCCTCTTGACTTGACCCCATTGACATGGACATTGGACACGTCGACGAGACACGCGTGTCGTCTCGTTACTGTAACATAAGAGTGTGTTTGTACTGACAGTCCATTCTTCATTTAGCCTACGCTACGGTAAATATCGCCTTTCAATTGTTATTTTTTTAAACTACCCGTCATAATTTCACCCCCTCCCTATCTAAGTATTGGACAGTATTAAGATGTTAATATTGATTTTTTGTATTCATCTCTAGAGCCCCTGGACCCTCTTGTAAACAAGTGTAATGCTTTGTTGGGTCGTCCACTCACAGTTAACAGTCTTTGTATTGAGTTGTGCTTGAATTGTACTGTAATTCTGCAAACTGTTAATACATATTTAAATCAATCAATCAATCAATCAATCAATCAATCAATGTGTTTTTTTGACAGCAGAAACTGCCTGTCATAATTTCACCCCCTCCCTATGTAATTATTGGACAGTATTAGGAAGTTGATATTCATTTTGTATTCGTCCTCAGGGCCCCAAATCACACCGTAGGCCTATAATGCAGAAACTGCCTGTCAGTGTCATATTTTCACCCCCCTCCCTATCTAAGTATTCAACAGTAACTAATAATATGTTGATATTGATTTTGTATTAATCTTTAGGGCCTTAAGTGTCTGTTTCAAACACACTGTTTTTTGTCATAATCCCCCTAATCTAATTATTGGACAGTCTTCATATAGGCCTACAGGAGTTCATTTTGGGATTTTTCTCTATCACTAAACACAGGTGAAATTCACTAAACACCCAAACACCTGGGGTGTCTGTACATCTATCTATCTATCTATCTATCTATCTATCTATCTATCTATCTATCTATCTATCTATCTATCTATCTATCTATCTATCTATCTATCTATCTATCTATAATTCAATGTTAATAGATTTCCCCCCCTCTAGACATCCTCCTGAAGTGAGGAGAATGAGCCACATGGAGGGTCTGAGGGCCAACTCCTCCCAGTTCACCCTGGAAGGTGAACCTTTCCGCATTCTGGGAGGCTCCATCCACTACTTCCGTGTCCCCAGAGCCTACTGGGAGGACCGGCTGCTGAAGATGAAAGCCTGTGGCCTCAATACTCTCACAACGTAGGGACCCTACTGTACCGTTCGGCTGGTGACTGCACGTGTTTTCCATTTAATTAACTTAGACTGTGGTGGATTCAGTATTTAGATATTTGATATTCATTGTAGCTGCCCCGCCCCCTTCCTATACAAAAACCATTGTAACTTAGGATAGATTCATCAAAGACACCCGTCCTTCAGGTGATTGATGGTGACCTTGGGGATCTTTTTATGGATCCTTATTCTTCTTATTTTCCCCCCAAAAATATAAAAAAATAAATGAAAAAAGGGAATTGGAAAAAAAAAACCCACAGGCAACTCACGTATTAGATAGAAGGACAATATCAGTCACCTGAAGGACGAGTGTTTTTGATGAATGTACCGTGGTTCAAATGGAGTTCAAAGTTACAATGGGTTTGTATAGGAAGGTGGCGGGGCAGCTAAAATTAATATCCAAATATTTAGTCAAGCAAATTAAAAACGGTCAGGGGTGTTCACATAAGCCTGAGTAGACAATAAAATGACAGAATTATTTTGAAAGTGAAAAATATATCCCTTTATCTTCTCCCATTTCTACCCACTGACCACAAGGTCTGTCTATTCAAGTTTGTCAGAATGAAATATGGTCTACTTTATATGTTCATAATATAATTAGATTTAAAATGCAGGAAGAACAAATCACATGTTTAAGAAGTATGTACAAAAGGGCCGCTAGGCCATCCATCATTAAGTGTCACTTTTTTTTCTCCCCCCCCCCAGATATGTGCCATGGAACCTACATGAGCCTGAGAAAGGGGTGTTTAACTTCCAGGGACAACTGGATTTAGAGTAAGAAATAATGGCACGATGAGGCTTGTAGTTTTACATCTAAATACAGTAGGTGGCACTGCTGCGTTTTCCACATGGCTGGTGTTTTGGTTTATTCCCTTTGAAATGATTTTACACTGTCAGTGTTTCTTACAGTAAATCTATCGTATTGATTAAACAAAACTAACAGAACTGCTGGTTATTAAAAATGGATGTCAATTCACATTCAGTGTATTGTAAAGTTTCCTCAGTACCTGAAAGACAAAACAGAATTGTTAACGACTGTATTGAGTGTTACTTGACTGCAACATGTCCCTCTCTTAGAGCCTACCTCGGCATAGCAGCAAAGCTGGGTCTTTGGGTTCTTCTGCGTCCTGGACCTTACATCTGCGCTGAATGGGATTTGGGGGGACTGCCAAGGTAAAAAGAACCCCTGTAAATGTTGCGGCCAAGGGCGACCTCTACTAATCTCGCACTGGGCGCCGAAAGGCATCGAACTGGCCCTGGCGGTCGCTGATACTAGCACCATGAATTGCGCTCCACTTACACCCGCTTGCTATAGGGCATAACAGTGGGTGTAGATCTCTGGCACCACTGAAAGGTCTGCCATTCATTTAATCAATTAGTTTAAGCCCAGAAAAAAACCCCAAAAACAGCATATTTATTAAATGTAGTAAATCATATAATTAAATTAAATATTCATATAATCTGTTTCACAGAATCAAAGGCTTAAAATAATTTATATAATTATTTTTGTAAATCTCCACTGAAAAATAAAATAAAAATAGCAGATCTTTCAGTGGTGCCAGATAACCACGGCCACTGCTATGCCCTATTGAGCACCGAAGTCTGACATAATTGACGCTTCCTACCTGGGTCACGCAGAATGACACACCTTCCAGCCAATCACAGCGTGCGATATCAGAGGGCGCCTTCCGTCCACACATTTCTCCTCAAATGTTGTCATCAAAGTTTAAGGACAATCTCAGGAATTATTAGTTAAGATTGGGACCAAAGGACTCCTTTTTCCCTCTACAGCAAATTGAATAGAAAGGAGATATTCTTGAATGCTGATATTTTTGGAGAGGTTTTTGCTTCAGGGCAAGAGCGGTTAACATTGATCATGTCTGATAATGATCAAAAAGTTGTATTTGTTGGTGCAGAAAGAGCAACTGGAGGGCCTCACATCTGATGATAGTTATGCTTTATCAATGTAATGATCGCTGATAGCAACCAAGCTAATGAGTTTTACGGTTCACTGACTGTGCAGCACATTGAAGAAGTCCATGTTCATCAACAGTGTATAACTGTATATTCATTTGAACACGTGTCTGTGATGTATTCTCAGCTGGTTGCTGCGGGACGAGAACATGCGTTTGAGAACAACATATCCTGGTTTTACAGAGGCAGTCAATTCCTTCTTTGATCAGCTCATCACTAGAGTCGTTCCATATCAGGTAGTTTCTGTGTGCATGCAATTGGTCCAAAGAAGGATGCATTTTCATTTACTGGTGTTGATTGAATGGTACCGAATGGGTTAGATTCAATTTACAGTTCACCTCAGGGGAAAGGCTCAGACTCAGACAGTCTTTAAGGGTTCAGGCGTGTGCTGGGTGCAGATTCAAAGATAACGTTTAAGAAGAGAATAAAATCCGCACTTTCAGTAGTAGTAAGTCTTGTTTAATAATGATGAAGATCCGCAGCAGCAGTCAAACCAGACAAACACGTTTTGGTGCACAGGCCTTCGGTCAGTGTTAGAATTGTGAGTGTCAGAATTCTGACACTAGTGAAGGCCTGCACGCCGAAACACGTTTGTCCAGTTTGACTGCTGCTGCTGTGCGGATCTTCATCATTATTAAACAAGACTCTTACTACTACTGAGACTGCTCTCTGCTGATTGTATTCTCTTCTTAGATTCAATTTATTGATGACACGTTGGCGTACAGCCAGCGTTAAAGATCCTATTACAGGGATATTTCATATACACAGATTTACAAATAAAATATAATATGTACATAATAAGTACTGATTTAACCGATTTTTCATGAAATCCCTTACTGCCAAAGACTGATTTAACTGATTTTTTAAAGGGGCATTCATTGATAACATTATAATAATCATGACTTACCAGTACAAATCTTACAACTCTCGTTCTAAAAAAATAGAATCTATGGTGGCAGGAGCTGAACTATCGCTACTGGCATCTAGCGGTGGGTGAGTTAAGTCCCTTCCTGGTTTAGTGCAAGGAAGCTGGTGCGGGCAAGGAGAGACCGACCCGACAGACAGTACATACAGTAGTAACGGTACATACATTAAGATTAATTTCATTAGTGTAGATTTACATTCCCGATGTGACATCATCAAAATATTAGCTAATTAGATAGGCCTATTATGTCCTGTTTTGGATGTCACAGCCACTGTAACCTTTCATTTGTATCGTGATGAGAGTACAGGTCAAATTATTTCCAAAGTAACCATCCCTTGTTTCGGTCTGCTGCTGCCTACCGTATGATATGTTGAGAGCATGAGTTGTAGTTCTCAAGTTGGCATTTCCCCTCCAAAGCCAAGGTACATTTTCACTGCTCTTTTGGTAAATGTGAGTTGTCTGCAATTGGAGGTGTAATATTCGATTGCAATCTCTTTGCAAACTGGCTTAATTTATTGGGTAATATTGCAGGCAGATTTGTGCTAATACATCATTTTACTGCAGCTATCAGGCCAGGCATAGTGAAACAGGTGGTGTGATGACCATTTCGATTGTAATCATATTTCATCTCTGCATCTGTTTGAATCTTATTATCATCACCTCTCCAACACTATACAATAAGATGTAGAAGTGAGCATTTGCTTTGCATTTGAGAGACAGTGAGTGCATTCTCCGGCACCGGCAGCAGCCACGGCACTGCCGCACACCTCCCGGCACGTGCCGCACACCTCCCGGCACGTGCCGGCACCTTCCGGCACCTTCCGGCACGTGCCGGCACATGCCGGCACATGCCGACACATGCCGGCACCCCTGCCGCCCTGCCACTGTCTTTGGGGGTCTCAAGGTTCGGGGACCCCCAGGGACCCCCCGAGACCCCCCAAGGACCCCCGTCTTTGGGGGTCTCAAGGTTCGGGGACCCACAGGGACCCCCCCGCCACCCACCGGCACGTGCCGGCACCTCCCGGCACGTGCCGGCACTTCCCGGCACGTGCCGGCACCTTCCGGCACGTGCCGGCACCTTCCGGCACGTGCCGGCACCTTCCGGCACGTGCCGGCACTTCTCCGGCACGTGCGGGCACGTGCCGGCACCTCCCGGCACATGCCGGCACTTCCCGGCACGTGCCGGCACCCCTGCCCGGCACATGCCGGCACCCCTGCCGCCCTGCCACTGTCTTTGGGGGTCTCAAGGTTCGGGGACCCCAGGGACCCCCCGAGACCCCCCAAGGACCCCCGTCTTTGGGGGTCTCAAGGTTCGGGGACCCCCAGGGACCCCCCCGAGACCCCCAAAAGGTAACTCTGTTATTTCTCAACCGTTTTGGACGGGGGTGGGCTCGTTGTGATTGTGTAGCCCCCCTGGGGCTTTTGGGGGGTCTCAAGGTTCGGGGACCCACAGGGACCCCCCCGCCACCCACCGGCATGTGCCGGCACCTTCCGGCACTTCCCGGCACGTGCCGGCACGTGCCGGCACTTCCCGGCACGTGCCGGCACCTTCCGGCACGTGCCGGCACCTTCCGCCACCCACCGGCACCTTCCGGCACGTGCCGGCACCTTCCGGCACGTGCCGGCACTTCCCGGCACGTGCCGGCACCTCCCGGCACGTGCCGGCACCTTCCGGCACGTGCCGGCACCTTCCGGCACGTGCCGGCACGTGCCGGCACTTCTCCGGCACGTGCCGGCACGTGCCGGCACCTCCCGGCACATGCCGGCACTTCCCGGCACGTGCCGGCACCCCTGCCCGGCACATGCCGGCACCCCTGCCGCCCTGCCACTGTCTTTGGGGGTCTCAAGGTTCGGGGACCCCAGGGACCCCCCGAGACCCCCAAATTGTAACTCTGTTATTTCTCTACCGTTTTGGATGGGGGTGGTCTCATTTGAATCGTGTCACATCCCCGGGGGAGTCTTTGGGGGTCCCAAGGTTGGGGGGCCCCCAGGGACCCCCAGGGAACCCCAAATTGTAACTCTGTCATTTCTCTACCGTTTTGGATGGGGGTGGTCTCATTTGAATCGTGTCGCGTCCCCGGGGGAGTCTTTGGGGGTCCCAAGGTTGGGGGGCCCCCAGGGACCCCCAGGGAACCCCAAATTGTAACTGTCATTTCTCTACCGTTTTGGATGGGGGTGGTCTCATTTGAATCGTGTCGCGTCCCCGGGGGAGTCTTTGGGGGTCCCAAGGTTGGGGGCCCCCCAGGGACCCCCAGGGAACCCCAAATTGTAACTCTGTCATTTCTCTACCGTTTTGGATGGGGGTGGTCTCATTTGAATCGTGTCGCGTCCCCGGGGGAGTCTTTGGGGGTCTCAAGGTTCGGTGAATGGGAGGTACTGTTACTATGGGACTGTCACTCCCATTCACTCCCATTCAACAATTTACAATTTAGGCATTTAGCAGACGCTCTTAATCCAGAGCGATTTACATTAAGCAAGAACAAAAAGCATGGGAATACATCACATAAAAACATTTATCATGAAACATACGTAAGCTAAGACAGTAACAGTGGAATATCTATTTAATGAAACTATATGTACATATAAACTTTGTCTGCCATATTTTCTATATTATCTATTTACTATGCATTATATTATCTATTTACTACGTTTCTATATTATCTATTTACTATGCATTATATTATCTATTTACTACGTTTCTATATTATCTATTTACTATGTACACTGTCGTTATAATGACCAGCTTTAAGAGTTCAAGTTCACTTATTTGACGCCCATTTCCGTTACGTCAACATATAGGGCGTAGACTCACAGCCTCACAGAACAATCATGGCGTTTCCGCCTGTCAGACACTTTAGTGTTTGAGACGGAGCAGTCGCTTGTTAGCGTGTGGAGCGTGTCACTTAGATCTCCATATATGGAGCTGACCCATTCTGACATTCCATATGTTGATCTGACCTCATCAAACCCTATCTACTCAATATATGCTCCATATATGGCCAGACCTCACCAAACCCTGTAGACTCAAGACACTGCCCCCGCTGCCACCCTTAGATCTCCATATATGGAGCTGACCCATTCTGACATTCCATATGTTGATCTGACCTAATGAAACCCTGTCCACTCAAGACACGCGCCATATATGGCCAGTACATAATTTATTCCATATGTTGATCTGACCCCCCCATGCCAGCCCCAAATGGCTGTGCTGGAACTTATGGCCTGCAAGTGTGTACGAATACTGAAGAATTGATATGACAGTGATGATTATGATGATGTTCATTGGTTAAAGTGAGTGAAAGACAGATAATTCTTCATTTTTCCCTCTGTATGTGTATGCTTTATATATAAAAAAGTTATAAACTATAGTAGGTGTCTTTGAAGGCTGATAACTGCAACTAAGCTACCACTTGGGAATTGCTATCATGTTGAAATATTATCTAGCCACTGCTGGGCTGGGAACAACGGGGGCAGGTGCTTGCAACTATAATAACTACTGGTACTAGGTTGTGCTTGGGGCCGGGGGTTAGAGTTTGTGGCGAGTCGAGGAGCAGTACCACCCGACGAGGGGTTGTGATTCTGTCTCTGCTGTAAAGTGTACACTCTCCCGAGTCCCGACTTGCTGGAGCTGCTGCTAATCCCGTAGCGCTGCTAGTGGTAGGTTTAGCTTTAGCAACCAGAAATCTGCGCATAGTCGATTGGTTCATTTCAAATTACAAAAGAGAGCGATAGAGAGACAGAGAGAGAACTAGAACAAAGTAGAAAGTTGGAGAAAAAATTTCGGTGATAGACGGCGGAAGAAAACTGAAAACTGTAGTTGAGCAGCTGACAGGCTCTGTCTGTGTCCGACCGTGTGCTGTGTGGACCGGCGTGTATAGTTGTATACACAACAAGCAAAGTGAAGCGCCTCCCTGCACCTCCTAACCAATCAGTAACTACTTTGAATGAGGGACGTAACGGTTGGCAAATCAGGGCTGGTTAATCAAGCAGAGAGCGCTCTGACCATTTATTTCTTGAAATATCTTTGAAATTTTGGATTTTTGCATGCCATCACGTTTGGTGGGGCAGTCGCGGCATTTAGGGGGGCATTGCCCCATAGCCCTAGCCCATGCCTATATTGAGGCATGACGGACGTGAGATGCAGGTTTTCATAGTATAAACTGCGACCTACGGTTGCTATAATAATACAAATAATAAAAGTAATAATAATAATAAATAATGATTATTAGTGTGGTTGCTGTATAGGAAACCAGACTATTGTTTTTTCCAATTTTTGTCACCTAAGCCCTATAGTAACCTCTTTTCTGTAAAATTTTATTTTGAGTTAGAAAATGTGATATCCGATTCCTTGCACCAAACAGCTGCATGGTCACTGGTGAGGGGGATACAGTACGTGTCATTCCCATATCTGCTGCCTGCTTGGATGAGAGAGTGCAGGAGGGACCTTGAACTGACCTTTAGCATATGCCTAAGACTGGTCTAAAATGCTGTGATAATCTCTGGACTCTTGGAACAAGTTTTGACCTTTAACCCTGATAAAAGTAATTAAAATAAATTTGATCATCAGAATGTCTAGAACATGTTTTATTATTGTGAAAGATATCCCTAAAATGTAAATTTATTTTAATTATTATAAATGTGCCATACGGTTTGCAAATATTTTTTGTTTTTACATTTTCCTCAAAGTCCTAGTAGTAAAAGTAGTAAGGTTGAAATCTCTTTTATACAGCTTTAATGTTGACACAAACATCAGGTCATCAGGACCATGCAATGGGCCCACAGAGCGCCCCTCACTTCACACAGGTGTGATTTTACTTTTTATTTATGCATGTGCCGGTGGCAAGCGGCAGTTGCCGGGAGGTGCCGAAAGGTGCCGGCATGTGCCGGTGGGTGGTGGGGGGTCCCTGAACCTTGAGACCCCCAAAGACACCCCCCGGGGGGGCGACACAATCACAACGAGCCCACCCCCATCCAAAACAGTTGAGAAATGACAGAGTTACCATTTGGGGGTCTCGGGGGGGGGTCCCTGGGGGTCCCCGAACCTTGAGACCCCCAAAGACACCCCCGGGGACACGACACGATTCAAATGACACCACCCCCATCCAAAACGGTAGAGAAATGACAGAGTTACAATTTGGGGGTCCCTGGGGGCCCCCCAACCTTGAGACCCCCAAAGACACCCCCGGGGACGCGACACGATTCAAATGAGACCACCCCCATCCAAAACGGTAGAGAAATTACAGAGTTACAATTTGGGGGTCCCTGGGGGCCCCCCAACCTTGAAACCCCAAAAGACTCCCCCGGGGACGCTACATGATTCAAATGAGACCACTCCCATCCAAAACGGTAGAGAAATGACAGAGTTACAATTTGCGGGTCCCTGGGGGCCCCCCAACCTTGGGACCCCCAAAGACTCCCCCAAAGACTCCCCCGGGGACGCGACACGATTCAAATGAGACCACCCCCATCCAAAACGGTAGAGAAATGACAGAGTTACAATCTGGGGGTCCCTGGGGGCCCCCCAACCTTGGGACCCCCAAAGACTCCCCCGGGGACGCGACACGATTCAAATGAGACCACCCCCATCCAAAACGGTAGAGAAATGACAGAGTTACAATTTGGGGGTCCCTGGGGGCCCCCCAACCTTGGGACCTCCAAAGACTCCCCCGGGGACGCGACACGATTCAAATGAGACCACCCCCATCCAAAACGGTAGAGAAATGACAGAGTTACAATTTGGGGGTCCCTGGGGGTCCCTGGGGGCCCCCCAACCTTGGGACCCCCAAAGACTCCCCCGGGGACGCGACACGATTCAAATGAGACCACCCCCATCCAAAACGGTAGAGAAATGACAGAGTTACAATTTGGGGGTCCACCCCCGGGGACACCCCCGGGGACACGACACGATTCAAATGAGACCACCCCCATCCAAAACGGTTAAAAAATGACAGTTACCATTTGGGGGTCCCTGGCGGGTCTCGGGGGGTCCCCGAACCTTGAGACCCCCAAAGACGGTGGCGGGGCGGCAGGGGTGCCGGCATGTGCCGGACGGTGCCGGCATGTGTGCCGGAAGGTGCCGGCACGTGCCGGAAGGTGCCGGCACGTGCCGGGAAGTGCCGGCATGTGCCGGTAGGTGCCGGCACGTGCCGGAAGGTGCCGGCACGTGCCGGGAAGTGCCGGCACGTGCCGGAAGGTGCCGGCACGTGCCGGAAGGTGCCGGCACATGCCGGTGGGTGGCGGGGGGGTCCCTGTGGGTCCCCGAACCTTGAGACCCCCCAAAAGCCCCAGGGGGGCTACACAATCACAACGAGCCCACCCCCGTCCAAAACGGTTGAGAAATAACAGAGTTACCATTTGGGGGTCTCGGGGGGGTCCCTGGGGGTCCCCGAACCTTGAGACCCCAAAGACTGGGGTCCCTGGAGGGTCTCGGGGGGTCCCCGAACCTTGAGACCCCCAAAGACGGTGGCGGGGCCGCAGGGGTGCCGGCATGTGCCGGACGGTGCCGGCATGTGTGCCGGCATGTGTGCCGGAAGGTGCCGGCACGTGCCGGAAGGTGCCGGCACGTGCCGGGAAGTGCCGGCATGTGCCGGAAGGTGCCGGCACGTGCCGGAAGGTGCCGGGACGTGCCGGGAAGTGGCGGCACGTGCCGGAAGGTGCCGGCACGTGCCGGAAGGTGCCGGAAGGTGCCGGGAAGGTGCCGGCACGTGCCGGGAAGTGCCGGCACGTGCCGGAAGGTGCCGGCACATGCCGGTGGGTGGCGGGGGGGTCCCTGTGGGTCCCCGAACCTTGAGACCCCCCAAAAGCCCCAGGGGGGCTACTCAATCACAACGAGCCCACCCCCGTCCAAAACGGTTGAGAAATAACAGAGTTACCATTTGGGGGTCTCGGGGGGGTCCCTGGGGGTCCCCGAACCTTGAGACCCCCAAAGACGGGGGTCCTTGGGGGGTCTCGGGGGGTCCCTGGGGTCCCCGAACCTTGAGACCCCCAAAGACAGTGGCAGGGCGGCAGGGGTGCCGGCATGTGCCGGGCAGGGGTGCCGGCATGTGCCGGCACGTGCCGGGAAGTGCCGGCATGTGCCGGGAAGCGGAAGGTGCCGGCACGTGCCGGAAGGTGCCGGCACGTGCCGGGAGGTGTGCGGCACGTGCCGGGAGGTGTGTGGCAGTGCCGTGGCTGCTGCCGGTGCCGGAGAATGCACTCACTCTTACTGTTGCATTTTCTCCCAAGGGATACTATACAGTGCAATACAGTACACTCACTATGCTGGTCATATAACCTTTGCAGTATCTCCTTTTCTTCCCAGAGTCATACAGTACCTTATTAAATGAGCTCTGATTTCCATTTCATGAGGTCTTTAATGTTAAATTGCAATAATGTCAAAAGGTACTGAAGTCAAGCCCTAAGACATGTTCTCTATTCATTTCTCCCGCTAATTGAAATGCAGTACTCCAAGGGAGGCCCAATTATAGGCCTTCAAGTGGAGAATGAGTATGGCTCATATGCCAAAGATACAGAATATATGCCTTTCATCAAGGAGGTAAGCATCATTTTACATACGTACATTCATACATACATTGTGTGACATTCCCAACACGCACAAAGCTAGTTCTTTGCATGTTTCTGTGTTTGGCTCTATATGTACAGCACAGTATCTATCTGTATAACAGCATGTATAACAGCGATGTACTATTAGTATGTTCTGTGCTTCTCAGCAACCCAAAGCATACAAGGTTTTATTTTCCCTGCTGGGAAAATAAAAGCCTTGGTCTTCGGTGTTGGCTTAAACACAAACTCACACACACACACACACACACACACACACACACACACTCACTCACTCACTCACTCATGCATGCATGTTTGGACTGTGTTGCTTGCATCGGAATCTGCTCTTCCGAAACAGTCTAGAGTCTAGACAGCAATTGCATTTGAAAATAGTATTCACCGTGTTTTGTTTTATAATATATTTTTTTCCAGGTCTTGTTGTCGAGAGGCATCACAGAGCTGCTGCTGACCTCAGACAACCAGGAAGGACTAAAACTCGGTGGAGTCAAAGGAGGTATTGTGTCAGTCAGACAGACAGACAGACAGACAGACACGCATGCATGCACGCGCCTAACAAAAAGGGTTCTTTATAGCAATGGGGTGGTTTGACTTTCACAATGGCCATAAATACCATAGTTGTTTTCGTGCTACAGCATTGATTCATTGATTGAAAATTAATTCAAAAGTAGTAAACAGCTTGAAGGCTTGTTTCCATGGTGGTCCTTTGGGGGAAGGATCCTAAGATGGGGGTCCATCAGAGTCCTAAGATGTCAAGTGTCTTCTTTATAGGATACAGATTCTTTTTTTTTTTAACAGTCCACATCAATGATTCACAATGCAATATTGTGTGTGTGTGTGTGTGTGTGTGTGTGTGTGTGTGTGTGTGTGTGTGTGTGTGTGTGTGTGTGTGTGTATATATATATATATATATATATATATATATATATATATATATATATATATATATATATATATATATATACTGTTTCCTTTATCCTGTTTGCTCAGCTTTATTTGTCTCCCCCTCGTCAGTGACGTGCAGCATAACATAAGACCGACACAGTGCATGTCGTTTTGTTATGCCGCATACTGTGTGTGTGTGTGTGTGTGTGTGTGTGTGTGTGTGTGTGTGTGTGTGTGACAGACTGACTGACTGAGTCGACTGACTGACTGACACAGAGGGACAACATGTTGTAAATGGCAGATTAGTATGTGTTTGTAATCACACATGCTTTGTAACTTGTTGCTTGCGATTGGAAGTTGATTCACTTGCGACTCAATGAACTGCAACGGGGTAATTCAGACCGCCTCAAGACACAAAGACAGCGTACTAGTCACTGTATTGTTTTTGCAATTCATAACATTGTATTTGCTTTCCTGTCTCAAGTTCTGGAAACCATCAACTTTCAAAAATTGAACCCAGAAGGCATCAAGTATCTGGATGCAATACAAGTGAGTGAATGTGCAGTTTCTGAGAAACTTGTAACAGAGAAACTCTGTACCGTAAAATAATAATGGATACAAGAGCTTGTGTAGAATATTTATCTTAACATTCTCAACACTACTGCATTTATGTATAGATTTATCTGTGTAATCTATTGTTCTCACAGAAGACATTTACTTTTGGAAAGCAACTACAATGTCAGACATTAACATCTCAGTGGCTACATTGAAGCGATTGTTTACCACAGAGCACCAAATCAATAATGTCCCCTCCCTTAGCCTCAGAAGCCTAAGATGGTGATGGAGTACTGGTCTGGCTGGTTCGACCTCTGGGGGGACCTTCATCATGTTTTCAATGCTGAGGGTAAGATGCACCACCTCCATTCTAAGAGTTAAAACTTACTTCGTTTGGAAAGCAAGGCATGATTTCTGGTGAGAATTTGTTTCGACCAGCTTGTTGATTAGAAAAGGTTGCCGATGAGAGGCAAGTTGTTTCTAACAAGAGTAAATGCAGACTTTCATTTGTTCCCGAGGGTAAAGCTGTCTGGAATGGTAACATGAGACCTGAGGGTAAGACACGGTGTGCTTTCTATGCTGAGGCTAAGTTGGACATAAAACTCCTTGGGCTTTGTCACATTATTAATATCTCTTATGTATGATAGTACAATTTATTTCTGGTGCCGACAGGGTTGCCGGGACATTTCTATCTGCCAGCAGCATAAGACTGAGGCTTAAGTACATTTTGGAATTTTGGAAAATACACCTGGCTGAATATCTTAATTGAAGTATTGAAGCTGCAAGCAGCGATGGCCAGGTCTTTTCACTTTTGTCCACAACGGGACGCGAGGTAGCCATCCATCCTGCTGTTACCACGGAGCAACATGATTCCAAACATAGGAGTAGTTTGTAAAAGTACTGTATAGTGACTTTTTTGATGATGTAATTATTTTTGAGTGGTGCCTCCGTGCCATTACGCAGCTATGTGTCCCTATACGTGTCCCTGTGTCCGAGCACGGAAATCTGCAACTCTGAAACTCTGTCATTTCTCGACCTCGTTTAAGTACGACCCATGTAAATGGCATACAGTATATTCACTAAAACACCACAATAAATTCTAAATGGCTGACTCCCTGATGGTTGTAGGTCAAGTCTCAATGCACAGTCTGGATATGATCAGTATTTCCCCTAGGACGGGGTTGTAGCACTGGTGGTGAATAATTATGTTGTGTGTGTAGTTTTCCTTTGTCTGTCTTTGGATCACAGTGTCCATATGAACTTCTAGGCAAAACACTGCGTGGGCAATAAAGTCTTTGTATGCAAGGTCATTAATACCATGGATCTTACAAAGTTAATTTCTCAGATGTTTCCTTGCATTCCAATCAAATTACATTAAAGGGATTGTGACATTAAAAAAAAAGTTTTGTAATTGTTCTTATTTTTTTTAGGTTTTCTAATCTCAATTGCACCCAAAAAACATGAACTTTTAACATTCAGTAGATTTTCTGTGATCTGGGGTTTTCTGGCTCAAACAGGCCTCTGATTTGCCGGCAGTTTGTGATGTAAGATCCTGCAAATCCCATATATGTCAATGGGAGAATGCCAGCAGATGTCACTGTTTTCACTGTTTTCACTGTTTTGCCTGTTTTCATTGTAGCTCAAAAGGCTTCCAAACCCCAAAGGAAACTTCAGACCACAGAAAATCCACTGAATGTTCAAAGTTCAGGTTTTTTGGGTGTAATTGAGGTCATAAAACCTAAAAGAAAAAAGAAAAAGAAAAAGAAATGAAAATTAATGTCATAAAACCTTTAATGTAACATGTTCATCTTAATGTATGCTATTACGCAATAATAGCTTGTAGATCTGTTCTTTAGGGAGGCAATGCGGTATATGCAGTGCTAATTTGCATTTGCATTTTTCATACCCCAAATAATAGTTTGGTTTTCTTCAATGTTGACATCTACCTGGTGCTTTGTTGTCTTGTTGAGACTGGCAGCTTTTATAACCCAAGGCTGATCAGGCCACTGTTAAGTGCTGCACTCACACATTCGAAACATGTGTTTGGTCCATGTTCTGTGTTCTGTCTGTTTGATGGCCGACCTCAATGCATGTTTTGACCAAACAATTGTGTTTGATGGGGAGGATGGTGTCAGAACACAGCCATCAATCACAAATGTTTGGTCAAACCATGTGACCCATTGGAAATGCATTGAGGCGGCCATCAAACACAGACAGAACACAGAACATGGACCAAACACGTGTTTCGAATGCGTGTGAGTGCAGCACTTCGCTAATCATACCACAGACGTCATCACTTAAAGTTGATTGCTAATGCGAACAGGCACATAATGGCCTGGGTGCTGTCCATGGTGCTGAAGTATCTCCCCCCCTTTTAATGTACATTTTTAGCAACAATAATTACATTTCTCAGAAATAGATTAATATTTTGGGACATCTGTGATTTCTTGCTTTATGCCTGCGTCATGGCATGGTGGTACACACTCAACTTTGTGCTTTTCATGTCTGTGTTTAATTCGTACTCTATTGCTGCTTTGTGCAGCAATAGGTAGAAAATAACTTACAGAGTACAGTTCACAACATTCCAGTGAAGTCATGTATTGTTGCTGTCGGATAGAAATCTTGTATCTCCATATTTGTTGTTATATCTGTCCTCTATAAATAAATGCCCCATTTTATTGTACTTTGCCAAATGTCAGTGTCACGCAAAAGTATCTAAAATAGCCAATCTACAAGCTTTAAGTACATCTGCTATTTTTGAAAGATTTTGAACATTTCTGAAAATGCTGTCCTATAATAACGCCCAAAACAGGGACGCAAAGGTTGAACATGCTTATGTCTGGTTTCATAAACATTAACCAATGAAAGTATTAACATTGTGACTAAATAATAGCCACGATGGCTCCGTGGAAAGTAACGGTTTTGGACATACGAGGCTTCCACCCGACAAAGACGAGATGCCGCTGTGCCACTCGTTATCTGATGGGTGCGACTATTTGCCACTGCCAAGTGCAGGATATTTCGGGCCTAGCATTGTTATATTATATAAATCACTGAACATTTCTATTTCTATTGAAAATGAATTCCTGTCATGCAGTGTACTATTATTATTGTGAGGATTCTTAAGAAATTCAAACACATCCAGCAGAGCCTCAGGCTGCTCTTGTCACTCCCAGAAGTCTTACTTCGCTCTGTATTTTCTCCTCCTCGAGAATGTGTGTGCGTGTGTGTGCGTGCGTGTGTGTGCGTGCGTGCGCACACGTGTATGTGGTGGTGATGGGTTGGGATGGGCTGTGACATACTGACAAGAGAGATCACACCTCAAGATGTGCTGCAGGAAGCTAGGAAATGAACTCCGGAATGTACAGGCAATTTCCTGTTTACCTAAGTACTGTACTTAAGTACAGTTTTTAGGTATTTGTATACTTTACTTGAGTAATTCCGACTTCCAATACTTTAACTTCTACTCTACTACATCTCGGATCCAAATATTGTACGTTTACTCCACTACATTTATTTGAAAACTTTAGTTACTTTGTAGATTTGGATTATTACAAAATATGCATTACCCACTTCTATACAGGTACAGACGTACCGTACGTACACACACACACACACACACACACACACACACACACACACACACACACACACACACACACACACACACACACACACACACACACACACACACACATTTTCAAATTCGACACACGCGTTCCACACCCCTACAGGGAGTACAGTGACTGTTGTCTAGTGGGTCGGACCCACGGTTGTCCAGAACTCTTTCTCTGAAAACTTTAGTTAGGATTTAAAAGGTCTAAATGGGATGGTTAGTGGCATGCAGAATAATTTAAACCAGTTGATTCACCCACTCCGAATTGTTATTCACTATACCTCATGCCCTTGATTCTGATCATTAATGTCAGCCAAATTTGAATACTTAATGATGTCGTGCACCGCATGGAATACACTTCCGGAGGAAGTGGTCCAGGCTCCTTCAGTCAATACTTTTAAGAATAGACTTGACAAATTTTGGTCATCAAAAGGTTTTTTGTATAACTATAGGGCTGGCTTGTAAGGTCATAGACTGGTAAATACAGGACTTGAAAGTGTATTATGTATAAGTAAAAAAAACCAAAGAGGGCGGGTCCACATGAACTTGGGTTGTTTTATTTAAAGTGTAAAAAAAAAAAAAAAGGAATACGAATGTATTTATGTATGTACGTACTTATGTATGTACGTATTTTAAATATGTATTTATGTCTGTTGTGAGTCTGGCGTAGAGGATTTCATCCTGTGCTGGAAATCTTTTCAATAAATTTCAATAAATGTATCCCTGGCTACTTTCTGGTGGGCGGCCATTTTTATGGAAGTAAGGTTTACCCTGTAATGAATTACCATGACCTGTAATATCATGCGAAGGAGAGGTCAGGCCACATTCCAAGTGAAGAAAAATCGAGGGTAATTGGCTCCAAGGTTTCCAGCTTGTTTTGGCTCATAGCAAATGTTTGTTTTATTATTATTATTATTATTCACAGGTCTAAAAGGTTGTGCCTGTCGGTTCATATTTCATGCTGTGCTCAGAACTGTTGTCTGATATCTCAGCAGTATAACTACTATATCACATTGGTGGGTTATACCTTTATGTTATATCCTTCTCTCTCTCTTTTTTTGACAGACATGGTTGCCGTGGTAACACAGATTCTGAGAAAGGACATGTCAATTAACCTGTACATGTTCCACGGAGGGACAAATTTTGGCTTCATGAATGGAGCATTTGCCGTTGGAACTCCAGCTCCCAAAGCAATGATCACCAGCTATGGTATGTATGCTCATTAAATCTGACCGTGGCGTGGACACACAGAGAATGGTGTTGGCCACTAATGCATTATGGTACCACTGACTGACAAGTATATAGGTTAGGATATCACAAAGGGCCACTTATGCTAAATTAATTCAAAATCATTATTATGCAATGCCCTGATGGTTTTGTATAGGCACATGTCATGTTACTAATACTAAACATTGAGTGGCCCCTGTTGACATCGGAAAGTATTTTCTAAAAGAGTTGTTAAAAATGAATGATTCATTAAGACTGTGGAGCATGTACTGTGCAGCATGAGGCCTACACAGCAGGGATCTGAAATGAAGCATAAAATGCCTAGAATAGGGCATCAGAAAAGAGACTGGGAAAAAAAACAAAAAAAAACATAGCCAATCTATAAGACTACATGTAATGCATATATCTACTGTATGTCCAAATGATTAACTTTTCAGAAAACAAGTGTTTTTAGAACAACGCAACACTGCCTCGTCAAAGTTGGTATAGTGACATTGTCAGATACTCAAGTGGAGTCTTTTTTCCTGTCTGACTTCGTCATTCTAATTAATGGGGGTCCAACCTAACTCCACAAGTTGGAGTTGTTAGACTGACAGTTTGAGGATCCATTGGAGTTAGGGGGTTTAGTAGTCAGAACAGCTTTTTTAAATACTTTTGAGTTTCATTGGTTCAATATTTGTAAAATCCACACACAGACCTAAAGTGTGTTCAATTAGCAATTTATTAAATAAAAACAAAAGCAACTAAAATGGTTTCTGCCCGACAGCGACGATATGTATTTTTGAAGGTTTTGGAAAAATATATCTCCTAAAACAAGACAAAAATTGTTACAACACAATGCACTGTGAGCTTGTAGACCTGATAAATGCTAATTGTGAAAAGTCTCTAATTCTATAATGGCATGCACACAGTATGGACTCCAGGGTGAAAGTGTCCCCAAAGTGCATGGCTGCCTCCACTGAATGGTTGAATGCAACTCACAGTAAACATATGGAAAACAACTTTTACATTATTTTCTTGTTGTTGATTTCTTTTAGAGTTAAAATATGTACTATAATTGTAAAGTATATGTTTAAACTATAAAGGGAATATTATTGTGGCCAGTAGATGGTGCTATTGCTCCTTTATGTCACCTGACCTTAGGCTGCTGTCGAATTTGAATACTGAGTGCAAGATAATGAATTCATTACCTAATAAAATGCATGGAAATGTAAATGAAAGCTGGTACAATGGGTTTTATATCCCTCCTCAAGGGTGCTTAACATTGTAATGACCTCATTCCACCAAAGAGAAGGAGGGGGACCATCCCAAGTGATCGTCGTCAGCGGGTTACAACGAAACCTCTGTCCTTCAACTGTCTTCATCATGGCTGTGTTTACTTCTCCAAAGACTTGTCTGTGACAATTTTTATTTTTTAGATGATCTGTTTACACGCCATTGTAATGTTCTCATTTTGATCTAGACCCAATTACGGCATATACTGAATGCCAAGTCTCCAGGTTTTCTTCAGAATATGTATGACACTAATTTACTACACTATGACACATAATGTAACCACTTGTACTAGTGGTTCTCAAACACACTGGGGGTCCATTTGTACACTGGACCCCCAGTGTACAAAATCTACACTCTCCCATTTGTACACTCTCACAGTCCCAGACCTGTTATGGTCATTCAGGGCTATCTCTTTGCATTTCGGGTAATATTATTGTCCGCTCATTTTGTATGTCTGGCAAAAATTGAATTTTGACAAAAATGTCTACCACAAGCCAACATGGCGATGACCCGTTCGTTCTCCATAGTACATAATGATCTTACTGTCTTCTTGCTGACCCCCCGCTGATGCTGTCTCAAGATGCTCGACTGGGGTTGTGCAGTGAAAACATCTGCCACAGAAAGGAGACGCCCCACTGGCCACCACCACCCGCCTCTCTCTCTCTCTCTCTCTCTCTCTCTCTCTCTCCCGTGCCTGCTGTTCTGATGGCGCATTATCTTTCAGATTACGATGCTCCATTATCCGAGGCTGGGGATTACACCACCAAGTATCATCTTCTGAGGAATTTATTCAGCCGCTTCTGCGGTGAGTGCTGTCACTGTGAGGAGCCCCCATGCTCCTCTCTCTCTCTCCACCCCCTTCTACCTGCACAGTCAGATCGTTGGTGTTCATTTAACCCTAGAAGAGTGTAAAGAAGGACCCATTGTGTTGGGTGTTTATTATTTATTTAGTAATTTCTTTATTTCTTTACAGCATACTGTTTTCAAACTTGTTACTTTAGTATTCAATCAATCAATATTCAATATTCAAACAGATTCACCTTTATCCTCTCATAGTTAAAATAGCACAGAGGAGTTTACTGTGTCTTTCTGTAGGCCTAACCATAGATGTGTGCAACTACCACACAACCTCTCTCTCTCTCTCTCTCTCTCTCTCTCTCTCTCTCGCTCACTCTGTCTCTTCCTCTCTGTCTTTGTCTCTCACTTTCTATCCTCCCCTCTTCTTTTCTGGAAGCTAAGAGGAAAATGCAAAGAAATGGCAGATGTTGAACAGTAGTGGGAAAGGTCAGACTAGGCAGTTGTAAAAGCAGTCCATTTTAAAATGTTTTAGTTGAGGGTCTCTACACAGCCAATTTCACTTCCAAACATGTTTGGGGTCATTATTTTGAACGTCTACTCAGGCTTTTGTGAGCGCCCCAGACAGTTTTTAAGTTGCATAATCTTCAATGAGTCTGTTGTTGAAGGGTAGTTCAGTCCTGTTCCTGGAATGTATGTCATTAGAAAATGTGTTTTCTTTATAATACGCCTCTCTCTTCCTCTCTTTCTGCCTTTGTGTCCTTCTTCCTATCCTGCTTGGGCTCCTTAAGTACCTATTTTGGCCAAGATGGCTGGCCACATTTTGGGGAACATTTTAGTCTCCACCTGGAGGATAGAAGTGTGTGTGATGTTGTGCGTGCAAAATTTCACAGAAATCACACGATGTGTTTTTCGCAGCATTTTGTTTGAAACGGAGCACTCCTGCAAAGCCAATCTTAGGCAATCAGGACGGAGTCTGACAAATCTGAAAGAACTGTTTCGTTGAATGGCTCTAGAGAGACTGTACTACCAATTTGCATGATATTTGGACAAAACATGTAGGTGTACTGTCAAAAAAAGTGTTTTGCACAAAGCGGCCTCCTGGTGGCGCTATAACAGGCCAATGTGAAAGCTTTGGGGCAGAGGTTCAGCTCTGGCATTCAGGGAATGTGTGTGTGCAGACTGCAGAGTATGGCTGTGATCAAGCCAACGGTGCCAGAGATTAGCTGCTCACAGACGGACACACCGACGGAGTGCAAAACATACTCTCTCCCCATGCCTTCGGCCTGGTGGAGACATTAACCCGTTTACTGGCGACGCATGTCTATGTGGGGACAAAAGAGGTGGTCCCAATGTAAAGTTTTTGGACCAAGAGTATGGTTAACGTTTGGGTTAGATCAGTTAGTAGAGTAAAAATGGAATGAATATGGAATATGGAATGAATAAGGGGATATGGAATGAATATACGTCATGGCAATGTTTTACTCAACTTCTCACTAATCATCTTGTTGGGTGTGTAGACTGTTCCCCAGTGCTTTGCGGCCAGGGGTGGAAGCCTAGTGTTTTGTAGGGAGGGACAGCAGAGTAACAATTTGCCCACCATTACAGCAAAAGAAGGTCATTTTGAAGACTGGCTTCGAGTGATTAATTTGTCTGCTGAACAAAACAACGACCCGAATAAGAGACATAAAACTAAGAAAGAAATAGTTGGGGCAAGCACTGCTTTCAGCTCGGCAGCCGTACACACATGATGACCTAATTCTCTAATCAGATCAGTTTGATTTCTTACCATTGTTTTGGCTCTTGAGTTCATGTGCATAGTGTGAGTCACTCCCTTCCCTGTAGGCATTACGATATAGAGCAGTGTATTTGCATAATTCAACAGGAATTTAGACCCAGAATGTTTTTGTTCAAAGATGACACATGACTCCTAAAATAGCAAATAGGAAATGTTACAGTTTAGGATTTGGGACTTTAGGAGTATTTCTTGCATTTCTACAATGACACTGTCTCGTGGACTTCAGAATTCACCATCAATAGTATGATTGTAAGCCCTCTGATGTTCATGATTTATTTCATGCTTTTCATTCAGTAATAATAATACTAGCACATCATTTACATAGCCAAGCTAATAGAAACGGCAGGTTTTCTATTATTCTAAAGTTAGCATGCTATAATGGCCATTGTTCTTGTGTTAATGAAAATCCCCCCAAAATGTTTTAATCTTGATACAAAAGCATTTTTTTAGCATTAAATTACAAACCTGTATTTCACAATTATTATCACAATGACATTAACCTGAAGTGAAAAAAGAAAAACATCACAGACATGTGATGAGGTATGTCTGTGAGGTGACCCGGTGGTCACGTCATCACCTAAAACTGGGTATGAATAGGCCTCATAAGGCTTTTTAGTGGCCAAAGTGTTTTGATTGATTGATGAATTTATTAACAGATTGGAGAATTACAGTGCATTTCAAGCACAACTCAATACAAAACTGTTAACTGGGGACGACGCCATAAAGCATTACACTTGTTTACAATAGGGCCCACCATGTTCAATTCATCATAACAAGAAATATACTCATGGAGGAGGTAAAAAAGGGGGAAAAAACATATACAGTTAGGGGGGAAAGGGGTGGGTGGGTGATTCAGGTTTTACGGGGACCGGTTTCAAATTGCAGCTGTCCGTAGGTGCCCTTTGAGAGCGTCTTTTAAGGAGTCAAGGGATTCGCTTGTCTTAATTGACTATTGGTAGGGCGTTCCACATTTTGGTGGCATAGGAGCGAAAAGAATTTAGTGGTAAGGAGAATCCAGTCAACCCATTCTGCAGGCAGCTGTCAGTGTCTCTGAATGCTTGAACACTGTTGAAACGGGCCCAGAAGGCACTGGCAGAGCACTGTTAATAAACACAATTTTGTGGTTTTGAGAGATGTGTTTATGATTGCTTTTGACTGGTTTGCGGGCGCGCCCAGTCACTGGTGGTGTCAAGGTCGACATGTGAATATGAAGTGCTTTTGTATGTGCTTGCTGAGAAAATGAAGCATTTTTGTTTCTCTGTATCAACCCATCATCTGTACAACCGGAGGGCGGGCATGACCGTAATGTTGTTTAGTCAAAGAGCTGTCTCTCTCTTTCTACTTTTCCTCACCCTTTTGTCTTTAACATTCTCTCCACACGTTTCAATGTGTACATGCATGTCGATGTTTATTGTTGTGGATGGAAGTACTTAGCATGCCATTTATCTTCGTTAATTTGTGTTTGATCATGAATGTTTGTGACACAGGGAGCTGCTGACATTTGGATGGGTTGACCAGACAGACAGACAGACAGACAGACCATTAATGTGTCTGTCTATCAAATTATCCCACTAGATCTATATTATTATAATACCTCGGCAGCAGACTGCTTCTGTCTCTCTTTACATTGCCATGGAAGCAGAATCTTGTTGGCTAATAGAATAATTTTAAAATCAATATGTTGTGTGAACTTGTGTCAAATTATTGATTTTGCTCACAAGTAGCCATATAATAAGCAGAACATTGTACAGTGAGGCATCATTATTGGAAATAAAACAACCTTAACCCATTCTGGGCGAGAACCCCTTTTGGTGTTAGCATTATGTTATGCTTTAGCTATTGAAAAATAGCAGATCTACAAGCTCATAGCGAGTGGCGCGCTACGAGCTTGTAGGCGTGCTATTTTTGAAGAATCGTGAAAAGTGACATGAAAGTGTTTGAGAACGACTGACATAGAAAAACATAGCTTTTTCAAGAAAACAGTCAGGATTTAGAAGACATTTGCAGAATCGTTCCCAGGTCAAAATGGGTTAAGGCAAAGCAGGACCTCTGTTTCATGTCAGGATTTTACAATATTGACCGACTGTACATTAAATTAACTCTTGCGTAACTACTGGATAATATCATCTTATTCCCTCCTTGTGTTTCTAGTTGAGCCTCTCCCGGAGCTTCCTTCTGTCCAGGAAAGGAGAGCCTACCAGCCTGTTGTCGTTCTGCAACACCTGTCACTGTGGGACAGCCTGCACTTCACTGACAAGGTCAGCGACAGCCAGACAGTAACAACAGTAGTCTACTGAAAATATTCACATTTTCTTGCTTTTACATCACACTATGGGAGGGTGGCTGTGCAACATAGCTGTCGTGTGAATATGGTCAATTGATGGTATATGCAGTATTGTGCACATCCTAAATATAACTTTACCTCAGTTGATGGATCTTCATTTAGTAATGCTTTACCCTCCATCAGCAGCAACAATTGGGTGGGGGTACCCTTGAGCACCACATTTCTATGGTGGGCATTTTGTTTTGACTTTATTCTTGTACCATGGGAAGATAAAAGGCATGATGGAAAAAAATGGGGGGGAAATGGCAATGCACTTTGTTTCCTTTGGTACTGGTTCTAAATCAGTTTTACTGAGCAGCTGCCAGGTGTGAACAGAAATGTCTGTTCTGTGGGAATCAGGTGGAGTACATTGATGAAAAATATTATGCTTGTTTAGTTAAAAATAAAAATCACATGTGCGTGTGTGTTTGTGTGTGTGTTAGGTTTCGCACAGGTGGTGAAAAACCTGCTCACACATACCCAGGCTGCCAGCCAGGCAGGAACACACACACACACACACACACACACACACACACACACACACAGTCACTTAAGGAAGTGGTTTGCACCACTTAAAAATAAAAAGATGCATGCATGTATGCATGCATGCATCCATGTGTGATTGATATCCTGTCCACTGGCCTAGCTCAGATATGCACGTTTACGTTCAAGACAGATGTACTGTAGCATGTAACATGTAAGTAGCTTGCAACATAAAGTATTCACTCACCATTGCAATAATTTGCTTCCCTTCACAACACAATTACTTACCCCCCGACCAGGTATTGATTGTTCAGTGGCTACAGAGCGAATGTGAGCATAGCTTAGTTTTCTATTCTGTACAGTATGTGTGTACAGAATGGCAGAATGGGTGTTTCATAGCAGGAATTGTTTATTGTTCTGAAGAGTGTATAATGTACATCTCTAGGGCATTCAGACAGAATCTTTGCCCTATATAGAAATAAACTCAAGATGCTCTCCAAGATCACTTTGTTTGAATATCCACTCCAGCCAGATGTATACTTTGTTGTGCATAGAGGTACCCTACTGGCAGTGGCAGGTGAGCCAGTAGGGTACAGTTGTTGTGCATAGAGGTACCCTACTGGCAGTGGCAGGTGAGCCAGTAGGGTACAGTTGTTGTGCATAGAGGTACCCTACTGGCAGTGGCAGGTGAGCCAGTAGGGTACAGTTGTTGTGCATAGAGGTACCCTACTGGCAGTGGCAGGTGAGTCTGTAGGGTACAGTTGTTGTGCATAGAGGTACCCTACTGGCAGTGGCAGGTGAGCCCGTAGGGTACAGTTGTTGTGCATAGAGGTACCCTACTGGCAGTGGCAGGTGAGCCAGTATAGGGTACAGCAGTGGCAAACATTGGGAGGTCTACTCGGGAACGATGCAAGTTGGAAACTTGAACCTAGAAGTGTATACACCCGGTTATCTGTACGTGTTGTCAGAGTACCCGTTCTCACTGTCACTTTTTGTTTGTTTTTC